>NC_091194.1:7441921-7469421 GCF_040958095.1 Procambarus clarkii | reverse complement strand
TTCTGTTATTTGTATCTCCTGTTGGTAACAGTGAAGGTTGCTTCTGTTATTTGTACCTCCCTGTTGGTAACAGTGAAGGTTGCTTCTGTTCTTAGTACCTCCTGTTGGTAACAGTGAAGGTTGCTTCTGTTATTTGTATCTCCTGTTGGTAGCAGTGAAGGTTGCTTCTGTTATTTGTATCTCCTGTTGGTAACAGTGAAGGTTGCTTCTGTTATTTGTATCTCCTGTTGGTAACAGTGAAGGTTGCTCCTGTTATTTGTATCTCCCTGTTGGTAACAGTGAAGGTTGCTTCTGTTATTTGTACCTCCTGTTGGTAACAGTGAAGGCTGCTTCTGTTCTTAGTACCTCCTGTTGGTAACAGTGAAGGCTCCTCCTGTGCCTAACACTGTTGCAATCTTACATTAAGTCAATACATAATCTAACAGTTTGTAATACCGATGGTTTAGGAAGACCCTAACTATCCCCCCCCCCTCTCCTTATAAGCCAATTACACCCCCCTTCCCTTCCCTCTCCCTTGGGTGGTTAAGTCATTAGAGCCTCCTGACCCACGGAAAGGTCAGGGCGTCGTGTTATAGATTCGTAGATTTTGAAATTTTTTTGGGCGATTTTAAATTATCTCCTGTGTTAGTATTAATGGATTTTCTTACCGTGTTCTGGGTCAAGAGTCATTAAGCAATTCCATTTACGAAACCTGTACATCTTTTTCCCCTCGATCATGGTGGCTTTGTTTACACTTATTAATTTTTTTACGAGCCTGGAAACCTCACAACCCAAAGGTTGTTGTTGTTATAAACAACCTCGTATAGGGCTTCGGTGCTCATATGGTGTTTTATATAGGTAAACACAGCCGCCATGAGGGGGAGGAAAGATGTATAGGTTTCGTCAGTGGTTGTGTAAATGGTCTCCCTCTTCCCCTGGTCCATCGAGGCATTGAACAAGACCAGTATGGTAAAATGAGCGTTACTGAAGCAGTATATAGAGTTCATTCTTCTCACTCGTTTGTCTTAGATGCGGCCATTGTCTCGTTTTAAACAAGGTGGTTTGTTTACTGTGATCATTGCACTGTCGCCTGTCAACTGTGATCATTGCACTGTCGCCTGTCTACTGTGATCATTGCACTGTCGTCTGTCTACTGTGTACCCGTCTGCTTGGATTGATCATTGCAACATATGCATTGTTAGTCGACCAGGAGTGATCTCTTCACGGTAACTTAGGGCACAGTGGGAGAACTACTGTGCTAAACCATGTTCTGTCCACTGTGAAAGGGGCTGGTAAGTCCTTGGACAACAATAACACATCTATTATGACCTGTCCAAGGAAGAGTTGTCCAGGACGTCTTCACTACTGTAACCCTGTCACCACTGGCCAATCCACAGTGATATAATCACTGTGGTACATTCACTGTAATCTGTTCATTGTTCACAGTTCAATGTAGCTTACTTACACTAGCCTATTCAGAGTGATTTGGCCATTGTGGTACGTCCCTCCCCCACCCCCCTGTTCATTGTTCACTGCTACTTCCACGCTGACCCATCATCAGTGATCCGACCATTGTGGTGCGTTCACTGTTCATCGTTCACTGTTCACTGTTCACAAAACCTTGTTGTCGTAGCTTGACTGCTATAATTCCTTGTCACTTCGACATGGGACTCTTACAGCATTCCGCCTTTCTTGGCCGCCACCGGCAGTCTCTCTCCCTGAAGGTAGGGGTTCATGCTCTGTAAGGAGGGAGAAATATGAACAGTTACTACTGATGGGTATACGACGAACATGGACACAATATTGACTGCTCTTTACCGTTAGAGTTAGGGGGGGGGGAGCCTGTCAACCACTGGAGGGTTATTAAGACCAACCACAACAGCTTACTGACTAGTCAGAAAGTATATTTTAGTCCAGGACTAAATTAACCCAGTGTATATACACCAAGAAGCTGGGTATATCTCTCACCGTACATATCAACTAATTATATATATATATATATATATATATATATATATATATATATATATATATATATATATATATATATATATATATATATATATATATATATATATATATTTAGCTCATGCTAAATTTTCAGTGATTTATAGATAAATTAGGCATTACAAGTCTGATATCAAAATTTCCCACACTGTTAACAAAATTCTAATCTTACCTTATGCTTTCTAAACGTTCTATGTGTATTTTCTGCATTATTAATAATACGTGCTTTATTGATCTATTTTTTTTTTTGTTTTAAACGTAGTTTTACTTGGATATAAGCAAATTTGACAAGGAAATAAGATCAAAATATATGAAGAAAATTAAAGTCGAAGATCTAGAATAGCCGCGATTGTTCATTAACACGTGAACAATTGTGTTCAAGTGTTAATGAACAATTAACACGTTCCAATTAACGTTTGGAACAATTAACCCCCAACAACTGTGTTCACGTGTTAATGAACAAATAACACGTTCCAATTAACGTTTGGAACTAATAACCTCCCCCCCCCCCTCCCTCCCTGAACGATTGTGAGCGTGCCACCATTTTCGACTATTCAACAGTGCCTCCAAGGGTCCAGGAACCAACTCAAATCATCTTAAATATTAAATTATTTCCTGCTTAAGGCGTGAGAACAACGGTAAGTCGACGAGATGGTAACTAACTCCAGTACTCAGTTTCCTGCGGCCACAGCGAGGGAGGAGTCTGGGATAAGAACGGTATGTTGCGTGTAAAACAGTGTATAATATGTAAATGGTTTGTGTATAAAACATTGTCTTGCATCTCGGGTTCGGTCGGAGAGCTGGTCAGAGACCGGGCCGCGGGGGAAGAGCACTGAAACATTCCTATAACAAACCCTCAACCCCCCCACCCCCACCCCCACCCTCATACCGGAATCAATGCAAGGTAAGGTAGCTGGTTGTCTGACCGAGTTCCTTGCAAGCATGAGGACAGGTTGTGGTAGTGGTGGTGGTGGTGGTGGTTGTGGTAGTAGTAGTTGTGGGAGTAGTAGTGACACTGAAAATGTTACCGGACTCCAGTCTGTTGAGTCCACGCCATTCCCTCTCCCCCCACCCCAAAAAATCTACCACTTACGGGCTATTCATGCCCGCGCCACCCCTTGTGTTTGCTTAATCTCCATCAATCAATCAATCAATCGTGTCCAGCAGTGAGTGTCGAATCTCACGAGTTACGGGTGACCGTAGCGAACACGGCGGTGATAACTACACCACACAGCACACACACATTATAGGCGGGACCAAAGAGCTAGAGCTCAACCCCACCCCGCAAGCACAACTAGCTGAGCACATAGCCATACCCTGGGCCAAGAAATATATTTTCGTAGTATCCAAATTGGAAATCCTGAAATCCCTTTTGTAACGCAGCAGTGCTAAGGAAGACGTCTTAACCAGCTTGTTCAGACAGGGTTGTATATACCTTGAGAGGGGCTAAGCACCATTCACACGTCCCTCTGATTAGTTTGGTGTAAGATGCTATTGTTAAGTACAACAGAGAAGACGCCTCAAACCACGTACAAAGAATCATGTAGTAATATTCACCCCTTTAGTACGACATACATATATACATTGGGATGTGAACCTTGACTCTGTCTCTCCTTGACCAAATCCGGCTTCCTCAGACCCAACCAGTACCTGGAAGAGGTCACTGGGCCTCGTGTGTGTGTGAGTGTTGTTGTTGTTGCTGTTGTTTAAGATTCGCTACCTGGAACAAAAAGTTCCAAGTAGCACGGGCTATGGTGAGCCCGTAGTGCCTCAGATGGTTCGCCCTACATATGGAATGATCAGCTGGGAATAGAGTGATGCCCTTCAAATAGCTGGTGTGTGTGTGTTGTTGCCCTGAGCACTCCTGCTGCCTCTATAACCTTTGTAAACTCTTGGCCATACCTTGAGGTTACCTTGAGGAGCTTCCGGGACTTAGCGTTCCCGCGGCCCGGTCGTCGACCAGGCCTCCATGTTGCAACTGCTGACACTGCAAGCTGAGGTGGTGTGGGAAAAATGAGGTTCGAATAGAAGATGAGATGAAGGGAAGTGAGAGAAAGGTAGGTAAGAGGAAGGAGGTAAAAGAGGAAAGGAAGGAAGTAAGAGGAAATGGAAAAATAATTATAAAAGGTTCGCTGGCTTTTGAACATATAAACAAAGGAAACTGCAAAAAGGCCTATTTACAGTAAAAACAGACAAAGCGAGAAAGGCAAGAGAAACATGAAAAGGAATAAAGGTGAAATAAAACAGAAACCAACAAAAAAGCGAAAGACGGAAATAGGAATGGACGAGAGAGAGAGAGAGAGAGAGAGAGAGAGAGAGAGAGAGAGAGAGAGAGAGAGAGAGAGAGAGAGAGAGAGAGAAAGAGAGAGAGAGAGAGAGAGAGAGAGAGAGAGAGAGAGAAAGAGAGAGAGAAAGAGAGAGAGAGAGAGAGAGAATAGAGACGCAGGAAGCTAAATCAGATCACGACTGCCATGACGACAACACCTAAGTTATCTCACATGAACACTTACTTATCTCTAACTTATCTTATACGCCAGCCAGGCTACCTGACATATTCCACGCATCTGCTAAGCGTTCAAAAACAACAAATTGAGCTTAAGTCGATCTTATTATGAATTTTTCCCCTGAGTAGGCCGTCACCCTAAGAAATTTTTAAGTTACCCTTAACAGTGAAGAAAAACGTAAGAAATATTGAGAAGATTCGTGTTAGAATTATTAATCTTACTATATATATATAGATTGAATGATTAGATTATCAATTAGGGTGTAGTTACCTCACCTTCTTTGTGTGAAACTTCTTAGCAACCAGCTGGTGGCTTCCGTCACTCTGAAAATATAAAAAATGCTTAACTTAACATCTATAAATGAAAATATACTCAGTCATATATAAATTATACTTAGTCATATATAAAATATACTCAGTCATATATAAAATATACTTAGTCATGTGCATTTACGTAGATTGTCAGCATTGATAATTCAGTTAATAGGTTTATAGTTATGAAAAAAAATCACTAATCCACAGGACGCGCGGGTTCGAGCCCATTGTATGACTAATACTTTATTAGATTCCTAAAATTCCTGTGATTTCATTGTGTAGGATTAATGTCACTTTGCAGTACAAGACGAAGATCAAAAGTTATGAGGAAGCTGATTGCTTCTGGAATATCAGCAGCCAGTGGAATAATGAGGCAGGTGAGGAGGCGTCAGGACAGATGTTCAACCCGTCCTCGCAAATTCGTATAGTCAATATTGACTTATTAAATAAGTGCATAGGTGACATACTAAACATAATAGATACCCTTAAAAAGATTCATAGAAAACACCGACCTTACCTAACCTTGTTAGTATGTTAAGATAAGCATCTTATTGCTTCGTAATTGCAATTGTTAGTTAACCTATTATAGGTATAGGTTAAGTAATAATTGTAATTACGAAGCTATAAGATGTTTATCTTAACATACTAACAAGGTTAGGTAAGGTCGGTGTTTTCTATGAAGCTTTTTAAGGGTATCTATTATGTTTAGTATATCACCTATGCACGTATTTAATAAGTCAATATTGACTATACGAATTTGCGAGAACGGGTTGGATTGTGAGAATGTGAGATGATAGAAAAGTGAATGTGAACTGATGTCCCAGGAAAGGGATGAGGAACATGATGAGGAAGATGAGAAAACCAGGTGTATGAGGCGCTGGAGCCCATCTAACCATGTGGAAAATAATGAGTCAAAATGAGATAAAAAAAATCATACGATGCTCTAGATTATGAGTAAATGAGGAAGCGGACAATAGCATGCTCTATATAGAGACCTCACACTCACCAATCCACTCATGATCTTGTCCAGAGTAGAGTCCAGCACCCCTTCGTTCTGGATTGAGCGCGCTAGGGCGGTGATCTCAGAGTCCCGGGTGGAGTCCACGCACTCAAACATGTGTTCTGTGTCACACATGCAGTCCTGCAGGGACTGGTAGTCCCGGGAGAAGCCGGCCGTGTTGTCGAACTCCTCCAGACACCCGTCGGCAGCTGTAACAACAATTAAGAATCGGAATATTGTGGTGGTGGTTCACGGTCCCTGGGCCCCCTTAGCGAGTCCTGGGCCCCCTTAGCGAGTCCTGGGGACCTTAGCGAGTCCTGGGGACCTTAGCGAGTCCTGGGGACCTTAGCGAGTCCTGGGGCTCCATTAGCGAGTCCTGGGCCCCCTTAGCGAGTCCTGGGGACCTTAGCGAGTCCTGGGGACCTTAGCGAGTCCTGGGGCCCTTAGCGAGTCCTGGGGACCTTAGCTAGTCCTGGGGACCTTAGCGAGTCCTGGGGACCTTAGCGAGTCCTGGGGACCTTAGCGAGTCCTGGGGACCTTAGCGAGTCCTGGGGACCTTAGCGAGTCCTGGGCCCCTTATCAAGTCCTAGCCTCTTATCAAGTCCTGGGCCCTTATCAAGTCCTGGGCCCTTATCAAGTCGTGACATAGTAGATTGATTGATAAAGATTAAGCCACCCAAGAGATGGCACGGGCATGAATAGCCCGTAAAGGTGAGAGAGCCAAAGTGAGAGAGTTAATATTGGACAAGAAGGAAGGAGAGGAGAGAGAAGGTGAGGGGAGAGAAGGTGAGGGGGGGGGGGGGGGGGTAGCAAGTGAGGGACTAATGAAGAGAAGGGGTGAGGGGGGGGGAGGGGAAGGGGGAGCAGTAAACATGATTATCGAGGGAGGAGGAGGCAGCTGACACAGCCCCGCTCCTGTGCCAGGTAAGTCCACTACGGGATCACCATAGCCCGTGCTACTTGCACGGGTGTAACCAATGGGACAGGATCAACTCACCGGTGTAACCAATGGGACAGGATCAACTCACCGGTGTAACCAATGGAACAGGATCAACTCACCGGTGTAACCAATGGAACAGGATCAACTCACCTGTGTAACCAATGGAACAGGATCAACTCACTTGTGTAACCAATGGGACAGGATCAACTCACCGGTGTAACCAATGGAACAGGATCAACTCACCGGTGTAACCAATGGAACAGGATCAACTCACCTGTGTAACCAATGGGACAGGATCAACTCACCTGTGTAACCAATGGGACAGGATCAACTCACCGGTGTAACCAATGGGACAGGATCAACTCACCGGTGTAACCAATGGAACAGGATCAACTCACCGGTGTAACCAATGGAACAGGATCAACTCACCTGTGTAACCAATGGGACAGGATCAACTCACCGGTTTAACCAATGGAACAGGATCAACTCACCGGTGTAATCAATGGGACAGGATCAACTCACCGGTGTAACCAATGGAACAGGATCAACTCACCGGTGTAACCAATGGAACAGGATCAACTCACCGGTGTAACCAATGGGACAGGATCAACTCACCGGTTTAACCAATGGAACAGGATCAACTCACCGGTGTAACCAATGGAACAGGATCAACTCACCGGTGTAACCAATGGGACAGGTTCAACTCACCGGTGTAACCAATGGAACAGGGGATCAACTCACCGGTTTAACCAATGGGAGAGGATCAACTCACCGGTTTAACCAATGGAACAGGATCAACTCACCGGTGTAACCAATGGAACAGGATCAACTCACCGGTGTAACCAATGGGACAGGTTCAACTCACCGGTGTAACCAATGGGAGAGGATCAACTCACCGGTGTAACTAATGGGAGAGGATCAGCTCACCGGTGTAACCAATGGGAGAGGATCAACTCACCGGTGTAACCAATGGGACAAGTTCAACTCACCGGTGTAACCAATGAGAGAGGATAAACTCACCGGTGTAACCAATGGGACAGGTTCAACTCACCGGTGTAACCAATGGAACAGGATCAACTCACCGGTGTAACCAATGGGAGGGTATCAACTCACCGGTGTAACCAATGGAACAGGATCAACTCACCGGTGTAACCAATGGGACAGGGGTTGGGAGGGTTGCAGTAGGCTGGTAGAACACCCTCTCCTCCGCTGCTGGGGCTCTTCAAGCCGCTCGTGTTAGGCTTGGGTCGCTGCTTCAGCTTTCCCTCTGTTGAGTATCGTCAAGCTTAGTGTGAGACAGACAGACAGACAGACAGACAGACAGCCAGACAGACAGACAGACAGACAGACAGACAGACAGACAGATAGACAGACAGACAGACAGACAGACAGACAGACAGACAGACAGACAGACAGACAGACAGACAGACAGACAGACAGATAGACAGACAGACAGACAGACAGACAGACAGACAGACAGACAGACAGACAGACAGACAGACAGACAGAGACAGATAGACATATAAAAACGTATATTTTTAATAATTATATTTTACAACCACGGGCCAGATTCACGAAGCAGTTACGCAAGCACTTACGAACGTGTACATCTTTCCTCGATCTCTGACGGCTTTGTTTACATTTATGAAACAGTTTACAAGCATGACAACTTGCCAAATCAACTGTTGTTATTGTTATAAATTACCTCCTGGTGCTTCGGAACTTAGTAACTGTTTAATAATTCGATAAATCACCGTCAAATATTGAGGAAAGATGTACACGTTCGTAAGTACTTGCGTAACTGCTTCGTGAATTTGGCCCCTGCAGGAGGGCATGGCTGTCATCAACCACGACCCCTGGAGGGCATGGCTGTCATCAACCACGACCCCTGGAGGGCATGGCTGTCATCAACCACGACCCCTGGAGGGCATGGCTGTCATCAACCACGACCCCTGGAGGGCATGGCTGTCATCAACCACGACCCCTGGAGGGCATGGCTGTCATCAACCACGACCCCATGGAGGGCATGGCTGTCATCAACCACGACCCCAGGAGGGCATGGCTGTCATCAACCACGACCCCTGGATGGGCATGGCTGTCATCAACCACGACCCCAGGAGGGCATGGCTGTCATCAACCACGACCCCAGGAGAGCATGGCTGTCATCAACCACGACCCCTGGAGGGCATGGCTGTCATCAACCACGACCCCAGGAGGGCATGGCTGTCATCAACCACGACCCCAGGAGGGCATGGCTGTCATCAACCACGACTTACCATAGTTGCCGAGGACGGTGCTGAGGAGGGAGGAGTGAGAGAGGTACTCCTGGTCCCTAAGGGACGGGCTGAGGGACAGGTCCTCGTAGTCCAGGGGCATGGCGCCCCCTGGCAGCTCCTTCATGGCCCTGGGGGACATGCCCTCTGCCATGGGCACCCCGAGCCTGGCGGAGGAATACAACAGTCACAGACAGGTGGTGGAATACAACAGTCACAGACAGGTGGTGGAATACAACAGTCACAGACAGGTGGTGGAATACAACAGTCACAGACAGGTGGTGGAATACAACAGTCACAGACAGGTGGTGGAATACAACAGCCACAGACAGGTGGTGGAATACAACAGTCACTGACAGGTGGTGGAATACAACAGCCACAGACAGGTGGTGGAATACAACAGCCACAGACAGGTGGTGGAATACAACAGTCACAGACAGGTGGTGGAATACAACAGTCACAGACAGGTGGTGGAATACAACAGTCACAGACAGGTGGTGGAATACAACAGTCACAGACAGGTGGTGGAATACAACAGTCACAGACAGGTGGTGGAATACAACAGTCACAGACAGGTGGTGGAATACAACAGCCACAGACAGGTGGTGGAATACAACAGTCACTGACAGGTGGTGGAATACAACAGCCACAGACAGGTGGTGGAATACAACAGCCACAGACAGGTGGTGGAATACAACAGTCACAGACAGGTGGTGGAATACAACAGTCACAGACAGGTGGAGGAATACAACAGTCACTGACAGGTGGTGGAATACAACAGTCACAGACAGGTGGTGGAATACAACAGTCACTGACAGGTGGTGGAATACAACAGTCACAGACAGGTGGGGGAATACAACAGTCACAGACAGGTGGTGGAATACAACAGTCACTGACAGGTGGTGGAATACAACAGTCACTCACAGGTGGTGGAATACAACAGTCACTGACAGGTGGTGGAATACAACAGTCACTGACAGGTGGTGGAATACAACAGTCACAGACAGGTGGTGGAATACAACAGTCACAGACAGGTGGGGGAATACAACAGTCACAGACAGGTGGAGGAATACAACAGTCACAGACAGGTGGAGGAATACAACAGTCACAGACAGGTGGAGGAATACAACAGTCACAGACAGGTGGAGGAATACAACAGTCACAGACAGGTGGTAGGAATACAACAGTCACAGACAGGTGGAGGAATACAACAGTCACATGACAGGTGGAGGAATACAACAGCCACAGACAGGTGGAGGAATACAACAGTCACAGACAGGTGGAGGAATACAACAGTCACACAGACAATCATAGCTCACTGACGGGGCATCAATCACTCAGCTAATGTGATTGATGAAACACGTCTACTAACAACAAACTGGTTCTGATATAAACAACCCAAAAAATCATTAAGGTTATACAATGGGCTCAAACTCTCGTCCCTGGCGCCACCATGCCGAGATTTACACTACCAGCTACCCCACGACATGAGCTAAAGTTATGTGAACTTAATCATTTCCTCTCCCTTGGCCAGGGTCGGCCAGGGTCGACCAGGGTCGTCCAGGGTCGGCTAGGGTCGGCCAGGGTCGACCAGGGTCGTCCAGGGTCGGCCAGGGTCGGCCAGGGTCGACCAGGGTCGGCCAGGGTCGACCAGGGTCGGCCAGGGTCGGCCAGAGTCGGCCAGGGTCGTCCAGAGTCGACCAGGGTCGGCCAGGGTCGGCCAGGGTCGACCAGGGTCGGCCAGGGTCGGCCAGAGTCGACCACGGTCGGCCAGGGTCGACCAGGGTCGGCCAGGGTCGACCAGGGTCGGCCAGGGTCGACCAGCATCGTCCAGGGTCGACCTGGGTCGTCCAGAGTCGACCAGGGTCGGCCAGAGTCGACCACGGTCGGCCAGGGTCGGCCAGGGTCGTCCAGGGTCGACCACGGTCGGCCAGGGTCGACCACGGTCGGCCAGGGTCGACCAGGATCGGCCAGGGTCGTCCAGCATCGTCCAGGGTCGGCCAGGGTCGACCAGGGTCGGTTAGACTCACCCTTGTGGGGGGAGGTCGAGGTAGTCTCGACCAGTATCGGCCAAACCGCTTCCCATCCTAGCAACCATCTCCCTGAGGAAGGCATCAGAGAGTCCCATGGAAGCTGCGCCCTGAAAAACACAACACAATTTGAACAGGTAATTTTGTATGGATATAGCAAGGCCTAAATGATACAAGTTGCAAACGAGGCCTAATTTATGTTGCAAGTTGCATTATATTGTATAATCGGTGCAAGGCAGCAGAGTAGGCCTATCTTGTTCGTCAGAGGCTTGATATTTTTTTTATGCCACAAATGTAATTTGTTGAAATTATTGCTGAATATTATCTCTAAATCTAAATCTATATTATGGGGTAATTAATTGTAATGATCCTATGTTATTCTGGCAATACGGCCGACAGGTGTGTAATATTACACACCTGTGTGAACGTTATTATTTATGTCAACATATTTTGCACCACAAGTTTGGAATTTGAAAAAAATGGATTTGTACTGTAATCTAACTTAATGTAATCTAACCTTACTTACACTAGCCCATCCTAACTCAATCATTCGTAACCTAACCTATCCTAACTCAATTATACCTAACCTAACCTATCATAATTTAATCATTCCTAACTTAACCTATCCTAACTCAATTATACCTAACCTAACCTATCATAACTTAATCATTCCTAACCTATCATAACTTAATCATTCCTAACCTAACCTATCCTAACTCAATCATACCTTATCCAACGTACCCTATTCTGACTCAAACCCCAACCTAACCAGACCCAATTAGGATATATATATTGGGTCTTTATGAACCCAATTCAACCTAATCTACTATTATATTCAGATTTGATAACGGCATTATACAAGAAAGGTCATCCGCTATTAACTACTTTCTTTTTCAATCGTTCTATCTTCGGGCTGTGCTCGCCCAAGACTATGCCTCCCCCCCCCCCCCAACTCTACCCCAATTCCGTGCCCTGTCAATCATCGTCCTCAAGTTATGATCGATCCATGAGAATCATTCATCGATTTTTGACACATTGTGTAACCAAAAAAAATGGTTCTAGCATATTAATGTATATTAAATAATGGGGGTTACAATTTTGTTGTGTTCCTGGGAAGAAAATGTTATATGTCTCCAGAGTATAGACAATGGCTGGTGTTCTTCCGCTCAAGCTTTTGTTTTGACCTTTGCTTTGTTTTGATCTTTTGACCTTTGAGCTTCGGTTAAGACAACGTTTGGAGGGTAGCTGCAGGCAGACTCAACCCGCCAAACACACACCGAAACTATGACGTTGGTACAACGTTCGAACAAGTTTTAACACCTAACCATTTATAACAACTAATATAGCAAGTTGTAACAACGTTCTAATACGTCATAAACACGTTAAGCCAAGATGTAACAACTCTATTACAAGTTGTAACAAGCGGAAAATAGAGACAGTTTCGGTTTGTGTTTCCAGGGAACTTATCAACAGCTCCCACACTGTTTCGTAAGTCAGCAGCCTTTCTGCTGTCTCGTCAAGGCGTTTGCATTAAGCTGACTGAGACAAAGGTCAAAGCTAAGCTTGAGCGGAGGTCTTACTTTGGATGTCTTAAGCAAATCAGAAAATATCACCTCCCACTTAAAAAAAATTTTTACCCAATGCTATAATTTGATCTGTAGCAAGGCTTACCTTAGGTATGGTTAAGTCTTTTTGGGATCAGTTGGTAATTATGTGTATTTAACACAACCCGTCCTCGACTCAAGTCCATTCCATCCAGCGGTCGACCCCACAGACGCATTTTCATAAATTTTTACATGCTGTTCATTCAAAACATGTATTTTCTCAAATATAAATTAATATTATAATATATTAGCATATTGTGCATATATATAGGCATAGGGTTAGGTTAGGTGTTTAGGTTCTGTTGGCGATTATTTGTATTTGTAGTACGTGGGTGAAGCATTTACAGCGTTGTGGTTCGAACAAAATTCGTCAGTGAAGCACTTATTTCGGACGTTTTCGAACGTCATCAGTTATGAGTCGTATGTAAACCGTTTTTCATTCATAAACAGCGGGGGTTTGGCGGGTGCATGGAATGAACTTTGGGCCTTTGTTTGGAGGACGGGCTGAAAAAAAGCGAAGTTTTGACCCAAAACAAATTCGAACGCACTCGGATTTGAGTCATAACAAGCTCGAATGTTCACACACCTGAAAATTCGAACGTACTCGGCTGCACGTTCGAACTTTTTTCAGTTTAGATTCAACAATAAAGTGATCTCCATTAATACATAAAAAGAGGGAGATTGGGAGGGTGGGTTGAGGGCGGCCATCGGAATTAACGAGCTGACTCAACTACTCATTAACGAGGCAATTAGCCACGTGGTAACGCACCGAGGAGCCAGGCAGGTAGGACGCTGACGTCAAGTAGAGCATAGAGCCCACTCCGAGGTACACAGCCGCTGTCAGCATCTGTGGGAAGATGAGAGTTATAGAGTTTAAGCTGTGTAGGGAGACACAGCTATAGAGTTAACTTAATGCAAGAGTCTTCACTTAATATTGCTAGAGTTTTCACTTAATAATGCAAGAGTCTTCACTTAATAATATAGAGTCTTCACTTTATAATATAGACAATATAGAGCTTTCATTTAATGTTCCATATTCCATACATGGTACTCATTATATGTTCACAATATATAATTTACAGTATACAACAGTATATTATACGATATGTGCCGCACAGCAGGCCTATATAATGTAAGTTTAACACAAGACCATGTTGCAAAGTAGGCCTATATCATGCAAGTTGCAGAGGAGGCCTATATAGGGCAAGTTGCATATACAATAGATGAAGAGGAACGAGAAGGTGAGCTCAGAAACAACTTCAAGACTGATTTCGGGTAGGCCTAGATAGATTCAGGATAACCTATAACCCAGGTTCGAATCCTTGAGGAATCATTAGAATATTGTTGACAAAAATTGATGCATGGGTATCATTCAGGCAAACCACGTATATATATATATATATATATATATATATATATATATATATATATATATATATATATATATATATATATATAGTGACTTATGAGGCTGACGGCTGTGATAAGCGCCGGCATGGTGAAGAAAGCTATTCAGCTGTCACTCAGAAAATATCTAATCTATCCGTATCTTTTCTTCATAAACCCACATAAAATGCTCAGAAACTTCAAATATTATCATCACCTGTACTAAGCATTATGACACGATGTGAACGAGGTCTCAAACCCCGCCCTAACGAGGTATATATATATATATATATATATATATATATATATATATATATATATATATATATATATATATATATATATATGTCGTACCTAGTAGCCAGAACTCACTTCTCAGGCCTACTATGCAAGGCTCGATTTGCCTAATAGGCCAAGTTTTCCTGAATTAATATATCTTACTATAATTTTTTTCTTATGAAATGATAAAGCTACCCATTTCATCTATGTATGAGGTCAATTATTTTTTATTGAAGTTAAAATTAACGTAGATATATGACCGAACCTAACCAACCCTACCTAACCTAACCTAACCTATATTTATAGGTAAGGTTAGGTTAGGTAGCCGAAAAAAGCTTAGGTTAGGTTAGGTTAGGTAGGTTAGGTAGTACGAAAAAACATTAATTCATGAAAACTTGGCTTATTAGGCAAATCGGGCCTTGAATAGTAGGCTGAGAAGTGCGTTCTGGCTACTAGGTACGACATATATATATATATATATATATATATATATATATATACACACACACACACATACACACACATTTGTACCATATGGAATGCATTAGGCAGTGATGTGGTGGAGGCTGACTCCATACTCGGTTTCAAGTGTAGATATGATAGAGCCCAGTAGGCTCAGGAACCTGTACACCAGTTGATTGACGGTTGAGAGGCGGGACCCAAGAACCTGAGCTCAACCCCCACAAGCACAACTAGGTGAGTACACACCCGCACGCACGCACACACACACACACACACACACACACACACACACACACACACACACACACACACACTGGCGCTGGTGGCTGAGTGGACAGCACGTTGGATACGTATTCCTGTGAACCGGGGCTCGATTCCCGGCGCAGGCGGAAACATATGGGGCAAAGTTTCTTTCACCCTGATGCTCTGTTACCTAACAGTAAATAGCTACCTGGAAGTTAGACAGCTGCTACGGGCTGCTTCCTGTGTGTGTGTGTGTGTGTGTGTGTGTAGGGGGGGGGGGGGGAAGTTAGTAAACAGTTAGTAACAGTTGATTGCTTGACAGTTGAGAGGCGGGATCAAAGAGCTAAAGCTCAACGCCCCGCAAGCACAACTAGGTGAATACACACACACGCACACACACTCACGTACACACACACACACACACACACACACACACACACACACACACACACACACACACACACACACACACACACACACACACACACACAGTTCACAAACATTAAAATTATGCTCAACCATAAGAATTATTTCCCCTAAAGTCTGAACCATCACCATAAGCCCTCCAGTATCACACACACTCCCACTCAGCTCCATAATCATAACTGCATGAGAAAATGTTGAATGTCCAGTAACCTGTCCTCTTAAAAAGAGCGTTGCTTTAAGCCGTTTACCCGTATGGCCGAATATGGACGTAATTTGAAAATGAAAATAAATTTGGGATTTTTTTTTTCAACAACAGTAAGTTAAGGGTCCTCTGATAGGTTAGGTGGGCAGGAAATTCTTATAAAGTTTCAAAATGGTATGAAAAACGTTAATGGAAAGTTGCCTCTTTTAAGCTTGTCGAGTAAGCCGGACGACTCGAACAGAAAACGGAACAGTACGTCACTTTTGTGAGTCGATTTCATTTCAAATTACGTCCAAATTTGGCCATAGTGAGCATACCAGCTAAAAGTGACGTTATTTTTAAGAGGACGGGTTGATGAGATTGAACTGCCGTTTTCGGACACCCTAGCATTACATGCAGTATTCCAAGGACGCTGGTTCGATACAATTCAATAGCCTCAATAAATATATATATATATATATATATATATATATATATATATATATATATATATATATATATATATATATATATATATATATATATATATATATATATTCTCATAGAGACATCATGTTCCCGTGAATTCAATCTAGATCTATAGGATAAGTTATTCCTCCTCATCTGATCAGGGCTTCTTGGCCTCCATAATAAGAGGAAGCCTTACACAAGAGGAAGTCAGAGGGTCACAGATACACAACAGAGGAAGTCACTGTCTTAAGCACACACACCCACACAAGAGGAAGTCAGCTGGGCCCCCTCCAGATAAAGTCAAGGGGGGCTTCAGCAGCAGGATACACTCACCTTGCTAGCCAGTTGCTTCAAGACCTCCAACTGGGAACCAATATGGCGCCCACTCTAAGGTCCTAACGACCCAACTATCAACATCACAACTCCCTCCTGATGGCCAATATGGCCAGCTAATATGTCTAACATTACGGGGCATATTATGATTTACATTTTTATTCATGTCAGTGTGAAAGAAAATGTTGTTTTCATGCGATAAAATGAGGAGATATATGAAGGCTGCGCGGGACAGATGTGCGCAGGACGGGTGTGCGCATGACCCATGTGCGCAGGGGAGTTCCCGTGCGGATTGTCATGGTAACAGTTGTATTGATCACGATGGGTGGGGATGGGAGGGATGGGGAAAGGGAGGGAGGGGGTTCTGCCACCCCCCCCCCCCTCCATCTCCCCGGAGCGTATGATATGTACGCAATACACTATTCGAGTGCCTTTTGTCTCCTTAAATGCGTACCAGAGAGAGAGAGAGAGAGAGAGAGAGAGAGGGAGAGAGGGGGAGAGAGAGAGAGGGAGGGAGGGAGATAGGGAGAGAGAGAAACGAGTGAATTTGACAATACTGAAGTCATCTCTATCTATTCAGGAGAATATATGTCTATCTGAGGATGGAGGCCGGACTCTTTGGCCTAACCCTCACCTTACTTTCACACATGATACATGTGTGGTACGGGACGGACATAGGCCTGTTCCGGGTCGGCTCTACTGCCACACTGTAAAAAAAAAATCAGCCTCTAACTCTACCCCTCCCCACCTACCTCCCTCCTCCTGATGAGCTTTTCATTTACGTCTCAAATTATAAACTGGATGAATTTTCCATATTTTTGTTTAACTAATCCCGCCATTTACCCGCGCATGTTCAAGATTTACTCGAAAATAATTAACTGAATTCATGTAAATGAAAGGGGGAGAAGAGGAAGAGGAGAGGAGATAGGACGTGGAGAGGGCAGTGGTGTGAGATGTCGTGTGGAAAAGAGGGGAAGGGGGGCTGGAGGGAAGAGGGGAAGAGAGAAAGGGGGGAAAGGGTGGAGGGAAGATGTGATAAAAAGATGATGTGTGGGAGAGGGGAGAGGCCGGGATAAATGAGGTGGGAATCGGGAAGTGGGACAAAAGACAGGTCACTCCGGGTACCCGTGCCAGAGAGCATCAGGAGTCTTTATGGTTTACATAAAGAGTTTTAAGAGTTCACACTGAGCCCCTGGAGGCTCTCGGAGCTCACACTGAGCCCCCTGGAGGCTCTTGGAGTTCACACTGAGCCCCCTGGAGGCTCTCGGAGCTCACACTGAGGCCCCTGGAGGCTCTCGGAGCTTACACTGAGCCCCCTGGAGGCTCTTGGAGCTTACACTGATCCTCCGGAGGCTCTCGAAGCTCACACTGAGCCCCCTGGAGACTCTCGAAGCTCACACTGAGCCCCATGGAGGCTCTCGAAACTCACACTGAGCCCCAGAAGGCTCTCAGAGCTCACACTGAGCCCCTGTAGATTCTCGGAGTTCACACTGAGTCCCCTGGAGGCTCTCGAAGACATTTAGGATTCGTCACAATGTTCAGAGCCAATGAGAAGATACTGAAGCCATACGGTGTGATCGAACCTGTGTCTCTGGATTCCTCAGGCACACGCACTACCGGCTGAACCACGATGAGCTTAAAAAAAAAGCAGAAGTACTATACCTGAGTCCAGGAACGCGGGTTCGATCCCATTGTATGGCCTCATTAATTCCCCCTCATCTACGCCATATGGACTTTCATTGCAACACTGGACGCAATAACAGCATCGCATGTCAACAGATGCAATATTGCAGCTTTTGTTGTAGGCTGATAACGTGCATTTACCGACAATCAGATATCTTGAGAGGAGTTATAGTGGTAGAGAAGATAACAGTGTCTAAGCGGCCGGTGAGGGCGGGGTCTAACAGGGCGATTGGGTAGTTCGCAGAGTAGATATGGGTTAACTGGGACAAGATATGTTCAGAGAAATTGCCTGTGCATGCGCATGCCCACGGAGTTATGCGCGTACCCACGCATGCGCAATCCGTAAACAGGTGTGTTTACCTAGAAGAGAAGCCCGCGGTGGGCTCTGGGAGGCTGCCAGTATAGAGCACGCTGCTGTAGGGCTCTGTGCTGCCTGCCGGGCTTGGCTTCCAGAGTTGGCTTCGAAGGACTTTGGCTTCCGGAGACCTTGGCCCCTCGAGAGACCTTGGCTTCGAGGAACGTTGGCCTCGCGTGGACCTTGAGTTTCAAGTACCTTGGCTTCCAGAGATCTTGGCTTAGTGAGACGTTGGCTTCATAGAACTTTGACTTCCAGAGACCGTGACTTCGAAGGTCCTTGGCTTTCAGGGACTTCGACTTCGAGAGACTGGAAGAAAAAAACTTAAGATTTCTACGATCTCATTTTCGTGTGATTTCGAGGAGAAAGAAAGAAGTGTGGAGGAGCAATGAGGAGTGAGAAGGCTGCTCTGTGTGGCAGACTCTGCGTGTTGGTGGCGTGTCTGCTCCTGCTGGCAGAACCATGTTCTTCAGCTAAGTTGAGGACTTCGGCGAATGACCCCATCAGGAATGTGTTGAAGAAGTCGCTGGGTCCCCAGCGTCTGGCGTTCCAGCGACAGTATCAAGAGGATAGACCTCTTCCTTACACGGTTTTGTCCCAGCGTTTGACGTTCCAGTTTGAAAAGGATAAGCCTCTGTCTGCGTTAGCGTTACTGCAACGCCTGGCGTTCCAGCAACAGTATCAACGGCAAAGACCTCTGCCACCCACGAACACTGAGACACCGTTGACAACGGCAGGGAAACAGTCAGTAACGGAAGGCTCGCTACAACAGTCGCTGCAGGCCACCGCTCCCACTACCTCATCAACCTCGTCCACAAAAAACACTTCGTCTGAATTCATCGATGAATCTAACGCAAAAGACGCCACCCAAAATCTTTTCCGCAACAGCCAATTACCTCGTGCTAACAATCCCAAGCTCGACAATCATCGCAATGCGAAAAGCATCGCAGAACATCGAATTCTTAAGCAAACAATCACCCAGCTTTCCATTGATTTCCTAAGAGCTGTAGACTCGACAAAAGCCACAAATCATTGCACTCCATTGCAAACCTGCCTCAGCAACGCCACGTGTGTAACACGAGGGAGAAATTGCAAATATTTCCTTTTCAATGACACTACAAACTTCATCCTTTTTGAAGGCAATGGTAATTATGAAGATTTATCTGATAACAATATTGGTTATCCTGTCAAGCCGGCCGCCAGCGATAACAGGAGACTGAACAACAGGACGATGGGTCAACACGGAACTCCTGCTCCCACATACGACAGATCGTCTACTCCCACATACGACACATTATCTACTTCCACATACGACACATTATCTACTCCCACATACAACACATTATCTACTTCCACAGACATCCCTCTACCTATACTCAGCAGTAGAAGTCCTCTACCGTCCTGCTGTCCAGCGATGTTCCACGAATGCACAAAGAGAAGCAGCATCACTGGCGTTTCCTCTCTGGAAGGTGACGATGCTTCCGCTGGCTCAAGGAACCATTCTACTTGGCGGGGCTCTGAGGTGACAAGATCACGGTATCATTTAATAAATCCTACGTCGGTTGTGTGTCCCGTAGCAGAGTCCCGCGGTGAAGAGTCCTTCGCCGGTGGGTCCTACGGTGTAGAGTCCTACGGTGCAGAGTCCTACGGTGCAGAGTCCTACGGTGCAGAGTCCTATCAGGCCAAGCCGACTCCTTGCATCTGGCTTGATCTGTGCATCATAGACGTCTCCCACAGACACCACTTCTGCATCAGTGGTAAACTGTGTAAGTTAATCCACTTGGGAAAGCCTGATTTAAAAAAGTCGTAAATGTCTACTTTTCAATTAATGTTCACATTTAATAGAACTGAAGTGTCACTTACGAAGTTTGGAGGTCTTACGTGTCGATTTGCGACACCTGAACCTCTTTCGTGTTCTCTTACGAGGTCTGGGCCTCTTATCTCCATCATGGCTGTCTAGTTTGAATTTATTAAACAGCTTACGAGCATCGAGGAGCTATGAGGTCGACTTCAACCCATGTACGCTCTCATAGCG
Source organism: Procambarus clarkii (assembly GCF_040958095.1). Taxonomy (NCBI): domain Eukaryota; kingdom Metazoa; phylum Arthropoda; class Malacostraca; order Decapoda; family Cambaridae; genus Procambarus; species Procambarus clarkii. The sequence goes on along the minus strand of NC_091194.1, from coordinate 7,448,916 downwards.
CTCCGGAGATCGTAAATTATTAAGTAAATATTAACTGAGCTGCCTTACTCGAGGTAAGAGGTCCAGGCCTCGTAGGTGAACACGTAAGAGGTCCAGACCTCGTAAGAGAACACGTAAAAGGTCCAGACCTCGTAAGACAATACGTAAGAGGTCCAAACGTTTGTGAGATAACACGTAAGAGGTCCACACCTCGTAGGTGAAGATGGTAAGTGTTGGGATTACAGTACAACGCGGATATTACAAGGCCTGGCATTACAGTGATGGCTCCATTTTCAGACCATTCTCCGTGGCAACGAAGGACCCCAGTGACGGTCTGCATGGCTTTTCCAGGACCAGTTTGGACCATCAGGGGACCATTGGAGGTGGCTATGAAGGGGGTCTTCATGGTCCCAATAACCCTAGTGAGTATACCATGCCCTCATTTCTATAAAATAGGCCTAGAAATATCTGATGCAGTAGGCCTAGTATGGACCAATAGGCCTGCTACGTTGCTCCATAATTCCCACGTCCTTGAAAACCCATGTAAGGTGAAGTAATTATGAGGAGAAAGCGCTTAGCCAGTATATGACCATATAGCGCTTGGAAGGGATATGAGACAGACTAAGATCTCTGATATCAGGAAAAAGCACCAATCCATTACAACTATATAACACTTGGAAGGGGTCAGGCTAAGGATTTGGGGATGGGACGAGAGGGGGGAAAGGAATGGTGCCCAACCACTTGGACGGTCGTGAGGATTGAACGCCGGCCTTGCAAGAAGCTAGACCGTCGTTCCGTCGATTAGTTTAAGAATTAAACATCAACTTGAAATCCTTTGGTATATATCTTTCAGGTTGGTGTGGCCGCCAACGGCGCCATCTTGTACGTGTTGGCGCGACACCGGCGGCTTCGCACGACAGCCAATATCTTCGTTGGAAACCTTGCAGTGGCGGACCTCCTGTTGGCAGCCCTGTGTCCTCTCCTCTTCATGCTCGAGGACTCCTTCCAGAATTACGTCCTGGGTTCTGTCGGCTGCAGACTTCAGGGCTTCACACAGAGTTAGGTTTAAGGCTTCATTGCTTTTCTATGTTGAACAATGATTAATTTGGTATTTCTGGAAGGTTTATACACAACACAATTTGTCCTCCTCATCCTCATAACCACAGCCGATCATCAACACAGCCCGTCCTCATCATCACAGCCCGTCCTCATCAACACAGCCCGTCCTCATCAACACAAACCGTCCTCATCAACACAGACCGTCCTCATCAACACAGACCGTCCTCATCATCACAGCCCGTCCTCATCAACACAGCCCGTCCTCATCAACACAAACCGTCCTCATCAACACAGACCGTCCTCATCAACACAGACCGTCCTCATCAACACAGCCCGTCCTCATCAACACAGACCGTCCTCATCATCACAGCCCGTCCTCATCAACACAGACCGTCCTCATCAACACAGACCGTCCTCATCAACACAGACCTTGCTTAAAATGCAATATTATGCGAAATTCTGAGATTTGAAGGCCAAATCACATATCGTGATACTACATGAATTAGTATCGAAATATTGGTAAAAATGAATATATTTACGTAATATCAAACTACATGAAAACGTGAAAAAAGTCACTATATAACCATATTTGAGGATTTTAACTTCAAATCATAGAGCGAGGTTTCATATTATTTAGATCCAAGAAAAGACATATGACAATGTTGTTTCCAATACAAATGATAAAAAACAATGTGTTTTCATTAGAATTAACTATAATGTTCTTGATTTTCCTTTTATATTAACGATGGAAGATGTACACGTAAAACCGCTCTAATCCGGCTGAAACGTCGATATATGCAATAAAAACCGAACTTCTCCCCTTTTCAATATCTTACTCAGTATATTAACGAGAAACAAATAGATGATTGAAAATGAAGTATTTAAGGTTATTATCTAATCAATTATGTGTTTGCATCATTTTTATCGTATATATATGAATTAAAACCCATGGACTGAAAATTCACAAAAACGTGGAAAACGGCAAAATATTGCCTAATTCGATGATATTTTGTTTAAATCACATGAAGGAAAAGGAGATGATAAACGTCAAATTATTGCTATATTCGATGATTTTTCGTACGAAACAAAATGCAAGAAAACTTGCTTAAAATGCAATATTATGCGAAATTCTGAGATTTGAAGGCCAAATCACATATCGTGATACTACATGAAATAGTATCGAAATATTGGTAAAAATGAATATATTTACGTAATATCAAACTACATGAAAAACGTGAAAAAAGTCACTATATAACCATATTTGAGGATTTTAACTTCAAATCATAGAGCGAGGTTTCGTATTATTTAGATCCAAGAAAAGACATATGACAATGTTGTTTCCAATACAAATGATAAAAAACAATGTGTTTTCATTAGAATTAACTATAATGTTCTTGATTTTCCGTTTATATTAACGATGGAAGATGTACACGTAAAACCGCTCTAATCCGGCTGAAACGTCGATATATGCAATAAAAACCGAACTTCTCCCCTTTTCAATATCTTACTCAGTATTTTAACGAGAAACAAATAGATGATTGAAAATGAAGTATTTAAGGTTATTATCTAATCAATTATGTGTTTGCATCATTTTTATCGTATATATATATATGAATTAATACCCATGGACGGAAAATTCACAAAAACGTGGAAAACGGCAAAATATTGCCTAATTCGATGATATTTTGTTTAAATCACATGAAGAAAAAGGAGATGATAAACGTCAAAATATTGCTATATTCGATGATTTTTCGTACGAAACAAAATGCAAGATAACTTGCTTAAAATGCAATATTATGCGAAATTCTGAGATTTGAAGGCCAAATCACATATCGTGATACTACATGAATTAGTATCGAAATATTGGTAAAAATGAATATATTTACGTAATACCAAACAACATGAAAAACGTGAAAAAAGTCACTATATAACCATATTTGAGGATTTTAACTTCAAATCATAGAGCGAGGTTTCATATTATTTAGATCCAAGAAAAGACATATGACAATGTTGTTTCCAATACAAATGATAAAAAACAATGTGTTTTCATTAGAATTAACTATAATGTTCTTGATTTTCCGTTTATATTAACGATGGAAGATGTACACGTAAAACCGCTCTAATCCGGCTGAAACGTCGATATATGCAATAAAAACCGAACTTCTCCCCTTTTCAATATCTTACTCAGTATTTAAACGAGAAACAAATAGATGATTGAAAATGAAGTATTTAAGGTTATTATCTAATCAATTATGTGTTTGCATCATTTTTATCGTATATATATGAATTAAAACCCATGGACTGAAAATTCACAAAAACGTGGAAAACGGCAAAATATTGCCTAATTCGATGATATTTTGTTTAAATCACATGAAGGAAAAGGAGATGATAAACGTCAAAATATTGCTATATTCGATGATTTTTCGTACGAAACAAAATGCAAGAAAACTTGCTTAAAATGCAATATTATGCGAAATTCTGAGATTTGAAGGCCAAATCACATATCGTGATACTACATGAAATAGTATCGAAATATTGGTAAAAATGAATATATTTACGTAATATCAAACTACATGAAAAACGTGAAAAAAGTCACTATATAACCATATTTGAGGATTTTAACTTCAAATCATAGAGCGAGGTTTCGTATTATTTAGATCCAAGAAAAGACATATGACAATGTTGTTTCCAATACAAATGATAAAAAACAATGTGTTTTCATTGGAATTAACTATAATGTTCTTGATTTTCCGTTTATATTATCGATGGAAGATGTACACGTAAAACCGCTCTAATCCGGCTGAAACGCCGATATATGCAATAAAAACCGAACTTCTCCCCTTATCAATATCTTACTCAGTATTTTAACGAGAAACAAATAGATGATTGAAAATGAAGTATTTAAGGTTATTATCTAATCAATTATGTGTTTGAATCATTTTTATCGTATGTATATATATGAATTAATACCCATGGACGGAAAATTCACAAAAACGTGGAAAACGGCAAAATATTGCCTAATTCGATGATATTTTGTTTAAATCACATGAAGGAAAAGGAGATGATAAACGTCAAAATATTGCTATATTCGATGATTTTTCGCACGAAACAAAATGCAAGAAAACTTGCTTAAAATGCAATATTATGCGAAATTCTGAGATTTGAAGGCCAAATCACATATCGTGATACTACATGAATTAGTATCGAAATATTGGTAAAAATGAATATATTTACGTAATATCAAACTACATGAAAACGTGAAAAAAGTCACTATATAACCATATTTGAGGATTTTAACTTCAAATCATAGAGCGAGGTTTCATATTATTTAGATCCAAGAAAAGACATATGACAATGTTGTTTCCAATACAAATGATAAAAAACAATGTGTTTTCATTAGAATTAACTATAATGTTCTTGATTTTCCTTTTATATTAACGATGGAAGATGTACACGTAAAACCGCTCTAATCCGGCTGAAACGTCGATATATGCAATAAAAACCGAACTTCTCCCCTTTTCAATATCTTACTCAGTATATTAACGAGAAACAAATAGATGATTGAAAATGAAGTATTTAAGGTTATTATCTAATCAATTATGTGTTTGCATCATTTTTATCGTATATATATGAATTAAAACCCATGGACTGAAAATTCACAAAAACGTGGAAAACGGCAAAATATTGCCTAATTCGATGATATTTTGTTTAAATCACATGAAGAAAAAGGAGATGATAAACGTCAAAATATTGCTATATTCGATGATTTTTCGTACGAAACAAAATGCAAGATAACTTGCTTAAAATGCAATATTATGCGAAATTCTGAGATTTGAAGGCCAAATCACATATCGTGATACTACATGAATTAGTATCGAAATATTGGTAAAAATGAATATATTTACGTAATACCAAACAACATGAAAAACGTGAAAAAAGTCACTATATAACCATATTTGAGGATTTTAACTTCAAATCATAGAGCGAGGTTTCATATTATTTAGATCCAAGAAAAGACATATGACAATGTTGTTTCCAATACAAATGATAAAAAACAATGTGTTTTCATTAGAATTAACTATAATGTTCTTGATTTTCCGTTTATATTAACGATGGAAGATGTACACGTAAAACCGCTCTAATCCGGCTGAAACGTCGATATATGCAATAAAAACCGAACTTCTCCCCTTTTCAATATCTTACTCAGTATTTAAACGAGAAACAAATAGATGATTGAAAATGAAGTATTTAAGGTTATTATCTAATCAATTATGTGTTTGCATCATTTTTATCGTATATATATGAATTTAAACCCATGGACTGAAAATTCACAAAAACGTGGAAAACGGCAAAATATTGCCTAATTCGATGATATTTTGTTTAAATCACATGAAGGAAAAGGAGATGATAAACGTCAAAATATTGCTATATTCGATGATTTTTCGTACGAAACAAAATGCAAGAAAACTTGCTTAAAATGCAATATTATGCGAAATTCTGAGATTTGAAGGCCAAATCACATATCGTGATACTACATGAAATAGTATCGAAATATTGGTAAAAATGAATATATTTACGTAATATCAAACTACATGAAAAACGTGAAAAAAGTCACTATATAACCATATTTGAGGATTTTAACTTCAAATCATAGAGCGAGGTTTCGTATTATTTAGATCCAAGAAAAGACATATGACAATGTTGTTTCCAATACAAATGATAAAAAACAATGTGTTTTCATTGGAATTAACTATAATGTTCTTGATTTTCCGTTTATATTATCGATGGAAGATGTACACGTAAAACCGCTCTAATCCGGCTGAAACGTCGATATATGCAATAAAAACCGAACTTCTCCCCTTATCAATATCTTACTCAGTATTTTAACGAGAAACAAATAGATGATTGAAAATGAAGTATTTAAGGTTATTATCTAATCAATTATGTGTTTGAATCATTTTTATCGTATGTATATATATGAATTAATACCCATGGACGGAAAATTCACAAAAACGTGGAAAACGGCAAAATATTGCCTAATTCGATGATATTTTGTTTAAATCACATGAAGGAAAAGGAGATGATAAACGTCAAAATATTGCTATATTCGATGATTTTTCGCACGAAACAAAATGCAAGAAAACTTGCTTAAAATGCAATATTATGCGAAATTCTGAGATTTGAAGGCCAAATCACATATCGTGATACTACATGAATTAGTATCGAAATATTGGTAAAAATGAATATATTTACGTAATATCAAACTACATGAAAACGTGAAAAAAGTCACTATATAACCATATTTGAGGATTTTAACTTCAAATCATAGAGCGAGGTTTCATATTATTTAGATCCAAGAAAAGACATATGACAATGTTGTTTCCAATACAAATGATAAAAAACAATGTGTTTTCATTAGAATTAACTATAATGTTCTTGATTTTCCTTTTATATTAACGATGGAAGATGTACACGTAAAACCGCTCTAATCCGGCTGAAACGTCGATATATGCAATAAAAACCGAACTTCTCCCCTTTTCAATATCTTACTCAGTATATTAACGAGAAACAAATAGATGATTGAAAATGAAGTATTTAAGGTTATTATCTAATCAATTATGTGTTTGCATCATTTTTATCGTATATATATGAATTAAAACCCATGGACTGAAAATTCACAAAAACGTGGAAAACGGCAAAATATTGCCTAATTCGATGATATTTTGTTTAAATCACATGAAGGAAAAGGAGATGATAAACGTCAAATTATTGCTATATTCGATGATTTTTCGTACGAAACAAAATGCAAGAAAACTTGCTTAAAATGCAATATTATGCGAAATTCTGAGATTTGAAGGCCAAATCACATATCGTGATACTACATGAAATAGTATCGAAATATTGGTAAAAATGAATATATTTACGTAATATCAAACTACATGAAAAACGTGAAAAAA